>NC_134360.1:203513691-203538691 GCF_048569485.1 Anomaloglossus baeobatrachus | reverse complement strand
AAACTTTATTTAAGTGTCTTTATGTTCAAAACGCATCTTTTAAAAACGCAATGGAAAAGCATGTAAAAAGCACTAAAAAGCGGTAATTACGCATGCGTTTTTAGCGCCATTTTGTTGTCAAAAGCAACTTTGGCAAAATCAATTACTGCCAGAGGGTGCGTTTTGAACTGTAAATAGGACGACACAAAGTGCGGACATAGCCTAAATGGTTTTTTTTTGCTTTATTTCTAATAAAAAAAAAAAAAAAAAATTCTCTGTTGTGGGGTTTTGTTTTTTTTTTTTACTGTTTATTAGAAATTCACGGTGGCCATGTCTAATTTGGCGTGACACCATGAATTTTGAACCTGGTACCATCTGAGATTACAAAGTTGGTATTAACCCCTTTATTGGCAAGTGCAAAAAAAAAAAAAGAAGATTTTCAGTTTCCCTTTTAGCGCATGGCTCAGAGCTTCAGAATGGTGCAAGGATTATTCCAGACAGGCCCAGCGTGCCAGAGGGACTGGACGAGCCGGGTATAGCGTCTGGAAATGGTGCTAAGAAACAATGCACCATTTCCAGGGGCGGCTGCGGGCAATTCCAGTCCCCAGCTGCCTGGCTTTACCTGACGGGCAAAATACGGCAGGAGCCCTGCATTTTTTTCTTTTTTTGTTTTTAAAAAAAAAAAAAAAAAATATAAAAAATAAAATAAATAAATGGGCTTCCCTGTATTTTGATTGTCGGCAAAGGCTAGGTTCACATTTCCGTCAACTTGTATCATTCACAATCCGCGGCTCTGGTAAACAACGGAATCCGTTTAGCGGATTCCGTTGTGTCCCATAGACTTGTATTAGTGGCGGATTGCAACTGATTACCTTGCGTTGCATCCGCTGCGCCGCGGTCAGTCGTTTTTGGACTGACCGCCGGGTGAAAACAACGCAGAATGTAACGTTTTTCGGGCCGTCAAAATTAACGCCCCGCGCAGGAATCAGTCAAGCTTGTAATGTTTATCTATGGTGCTGTACTCCGTCGTAATCAGTCTTACGGAATCCAGTGCTGGAGTCCATCATGCTCTACTGAGCATGCCCAGCATGTTTGGCACACCCACTGGAGTGTCCCAAACACAAACGGATCATGACTGATCCGTGAAAAAACTGACGCACAGCGGATGTAACGGACGCGACGGATCAGTTTTTTCCACAGGATTCCTGTGAACGGAATCCTGTGAAAAACACATCCATTGAGTCAGTTGACATCTAAAAAACGACTGATCCGTCGCTTACGGATTTAAAACAATGGAAATGTGAACCTAGCCAAAAGGTAAAGCCAGGCAGCCGGGGGTGGCAGCCCGTAGTCGTCTGCTTAAGGCTAGGTTCAAACTTCCGTTAAATTGTATCAGTCACAATCCGCTGCTCTGGTAAACAACGGAATCCGTTTAGCGGATTCCGTTGTTCCCATAGACTTGTAGGAGCGGCGGATTGTGACTGATGATGCTGCGTTGCACCCTCCGCCCGACTGATCAGTCGTGGAACGACTGACCGCCGGGCAGGAGGAACGCAGCCTGTAACGTTTTTTGAGCAGTGCAATGCGTTGGATTTCGCTGCGCATGCGCTCTGGCTCCCTGCACACGTCACCAGCTTTGCTTGGTTACCCGATATTTACCCTGGTTACGGTGCATGGAGCCAGCGCTAAGCGGTGTACACCCGTAACCAAGGTAAATATCGGGTAAAAGGTAAACATCGGGTGCTTTGCTTTACCCGATATTTAGTCTGGTTACGTGTGCAGGGAGCCGACACTTCCCTGCTCGGCCCCGCCCCGCCCCCTCCTGCATATGTACACACACACACACACACACACACACACACACGTCCCCAGCCCTGTAGACCGCAGCACTGCCACTGACATCCTCAGCGCTTGGCTCCGTCCCCTCCCACACTACGCATGTGTACACTCACAACACTCACAACACTCACAACACTCACAACACTCACAACACTCACAACACTCACAACACTCACAACACTCACAACACTCACAACACTCACAACACTCACAACACTCACAACACTCACCTGTCCCCAGCCATGCAGACCGCAGCACTGCCACTGACATCCTCAGCGCCTGGCTCCGCCCCCCGCTCGGCTCCGCCCCCTCCCGCACACAACGGAGTCCGACAATGAAATACTTTTCATTGTCATCCGTTGTACAACGCATCAGTCACAAGCGTCAAGCGGCGCATGTGACTGATACAAAACAACGGAAATGTGAACTTAGCCTTATCTGTGATAGTAATCAAAAATACCGCAGAGCGCTATCATTTTTTTAATGATTTATTTTTATACAAATTATATATCTCTCTCTCTCTCATTGAAGGTCCTGTAAGTCAGTGCTGATTACCGGCAGCACAGCAATGATCGCACCCGGAAGCAGAAGAGGCCGGGAGGCAGAATCTAAGGGACACGTCGCAGGATCTGTAAGTAAAATCATGATTTTTTTTTTCACAGCCCCTGGTCCCAATCTGTACTGACCTGTAACACGAGCTTCCCAGGAAAGCTCGTGATCGGGATCGTGTGCACGATCATTAGGTGACCGGTACAAGCACCAATCTTTACAGGTCGGGATCGCCCAACACTAATGGCTACATCTCCTAGTAAACAGAAGGGAAGGTTCATCGTCTTACCCAGAGGAAATCCCGGTAGGCGTAGTAGTAGAGCCAGTCGTGTACAACCACATTCCAGGTACGGTAATAGTTAGCGAAAGAAGTTGAATTCCACCAGTCCTAAAAACATAAAAAGAAGGGAATTTTGTTTACTTACCGTAAATTCCTTTTCTTCTAGCTCCTATTGGGAGACCCAGACAATTGGGTGTATAGCTTCTGCCTCCGGAGGCCACACAAAGTATTACACTTTAAAAAGTGTAACCCCTCCCCTCTGCCTATACACCCTCCCGTGCATCACGGGCTCCTCAGTTTTGGTGCAAAAGCAGGAAGGAGGAAACTTATAAATTGGTCTAAGGTAAATTCAATCCGAAGGATGTTCGGAGAACTGAAACCATGAACCAAAAGAACCCTTCAACATGAACAACATGTGTACACAAAAGAACAACAGCCCGAAGGGAACAGGGGCGGGTGCTGGGTCTCCCAATAGGAGCTAGAAGAAAAGGAATTTACGGTAAGTAAACAAAATTCCCTTCTTCTTTGTCGCTCCATTGGGAGACCCAGACAATTGGGATGTCCAAAAGCAGTCCCTGGGTGGGTAAAAGAATACCTCGATAAAAAGAGCCGAAGAAACGGCCCTCTCTTACAGGTGAGCAACCGCCTCCTGAAGGACTCGCCTACCTAGGCTGGCATCTGCCGCCGCATAGGCATGAACCTGATAGTGTTTCGTGAAAGTGTGCAGACTCGCCCAGGTAGTGCTGACACACCTGCTGAGCCGTAGCCTGGTGACGCAATGCCCAGGATGCACCTACGGCTCTGGTAGAATGGGCTTTCAGCTCAAAAGGAATCGGAAGCCCAGAAGAACGGTAGGCTTCAAGAATCAGTTCCTTGATCCACCGAGCCAAGGTTGACTTGGAAGCCTGCGACCCCTTACGCTGGCTAGCGACAAGGACAAGGAGCGCATCAGAACGGCGCAGTGTGCGAAATGTAGAGCCGGAGTGCTCTCACGAGATCTAAGAAGTGCAAATCCTTTTCACACTGGTGAACTGGATGAGCCAAAAGAAGGTAAGGAGATATCCTGATTGAGAAGAAAAGGGGGATACCACCTTAAGTAGGAATTCCGGGACCGGACGCAGGACCACCTCGTCCTGGCGTAACACCAGGAAGGGGGCTTTGCATGATAGCGCTGCTAGCTCCGACACTCTCCGAAGTGATGCGCCTGCCACTAGGAAGACCACCTTCTGCGAAAGGCGTGATAGAGATAACTCCGAGGACGCTAAGAGCCAGGCCACAATGGCCACCCAGTCAGGTTGAAGTCCGCAGAATTCAGATGGAAAATGGCCCTTGAGACAGCAAGTCTGGTCGGTCCGGGAGTGCCCACGGTCGACCCACCGTAAGGTGCCACAGATCCAGGTATCACGACCTCCTCGGCCAGTCTGGAGCAATGAGGATGGCGCGGCGGCAGTCGGACCCGATTTTGAGTAACACTCTGGGCAGCAGTGCCAGAGGAGTAAATACATAAGGCAGTCGAAATTGCGACCAGTCCTTAACTGATGCGTCCGCCGCCAGCGCTCTGTGCTGGTGGTTGATGTACGCGACCACCGTGGCGTCGTCCGACTGTTTCCGGATTTGCCTGCCGTCCAGCCACCGCTGGAACGCCTTTAGGGCTAGCTACACTGCCCTTAATTCCAGAACATTGATCCGAAGGGAGGACTCTGTCAGAGTCCAGGTTCCCTGAGCCCTGTGGTGGAGGAAGACCGCTGTCCACCCTGACACTCTCGTCCGCCCAGGATGGGAGCAGGAAGGGTTTTTCTTTCGACAAGAAGTGGGAAGAAGCCACCACTGAAGAGAGGTTTTGGCTGCCAGTGAAAGAGAGACGTTCCTGTCTAGGGACGTCGACCTCCTGTCCCATTTGCGGAGAATGTGCCATTCGAGTGGGCGCAGATGAATACTGCGCAAAGGGAACTGCCTCCATTGCTGCCACCATCTTCCCTAGGAAGTGCGTGGGGCGCCTCAAGGGGTGTGACTGGGCCCGAAGGAGAGAGTGCACCCCTGTCTGCAGCGAACGCTGTTTGTCCAGCGGAAGCTTCACTATCTCTGAGAGAGAAAGAAACTCCATCAAGAGGTAAGTCAGTGATTGGGTCGGTGTCAATTTCTACTTTGGGAAATTGATGATCCACCCAAACCTCTGGAGAGTCTCCAGAGTAATGTTCGGGCCGAGTTGACCTGCCACCCGGGAGGGTGCATTGACTTAGGAGATCGTCTAAGTCAGGGATCACCGAGTGTCCCTGAGAGTGTAGTCCCGCCACCACTGATGCCATGACCTTGGTGAAGACCCGTGGGGCTGTCGCCAGGCCGAAAGGCAGAGCCACGAGCTGAAAGTGTTCGTCCCGGATGGCGAAACACAAGACGCGTTGATGCTCTGGTGCAATCGGAACATGGAGATAAGCATCCCTGATCTCGATTGATGCTAGGAAGTCTCCTTGGGAATCGAGACGATGACCGAGCGGAGAGATTCCATCCGAAACCGTCTGGTTCTCACGTGTCTGTTGAGCAGAATGAGGCCCAGAACTGAACGGAATGATCCGTCCTTTTTTGGTACCCCGAACAAGTTGGAGTAAAGACCGCGACCACGTTCTTGAAGCGGAACGGGGATCACAACTCCATCTGCCGTCAGAGTTCATCGGCTGAAAAAAATGCATCGGCTCGCTCGGAGGGCGGAGATGTTCTGAAGAAACGAGTCGGAGGACGAGAGCTGATCTCTATCCTGTAACCGTGAGACAGAATGTCTCACCCATCGGTTTTGGACATGTGCCCACCAGGCGTCGCAAAAGCGGGAGAGCCTGCCACCGACCGAGGACGCGGTCTTGGTGAGGCCGAAGTCATGAGGAAGCCGCCTTGGAGGCTGCTCCTCCGGCGGTCCTTGTAGGACGTGACTTAGACCGCCATGCAGAAGAGTTCCTCTGGCCCTCCTCTGACCTGTTGGACGTGGAGGAACGGAACTTGGCTGAGGACCGAAACCTCGATTGTATTTTTCGTTGCTGAGGTCTGTTTGGTTTGGACTGGGGTAAGGACGAGTCCTTTCCCTTGGACTGTTTAATAATTTCATCCAATTGCTCGCCAAACAAACGGTCGCCAGAAAATGGAAAACCGGTTAAGAACTTCTTGGAAGCAGAGTCTGCCTTCCATTCACGTAGCCCCATGGCCCTGCGGACTGCCACCGAATTGGTGGATGCTACCGCTGTACAGCTCGCAGAGTACAGGAAACGGCGTTCATGGCGTAGGACGAAAAAACCTACGCCGGAGAAGCCAAGGACACAACCTGCGGGGCAGAGTACGTGCGACCGCATTAATCTCAGCCAGAGAAGCTGAGATAGCTTGGAGTGCCCTCACGGCTGCGAAGGCCGGAGCAAAAGATGCGCCTATGGCTTCATAGATGGATTTCATCATAAGCTTTATTTGCCTGTCAGTGGCATCCATGAGAGATGAACCATCTGCCACTAATACTACGGATCTAGCCGCCAGTCTGGAGACTGGAGGATCCACCTTGTGACACTGAGCCCAACCCTTAACAACGTCAGGGGGGGGGGGGGGAAGGGTCATTAAGGCGCTTAGTAAAGCGCTTGTCCGGAAAGTTCTGTGCTTCTGGACAGCCTCTCTGGAGTTAGAGTGATCGAAAAAAGCACTCCGTGTACGTTTGGGAAACCCAAACTGGTGTTTCTCCTGCTGTGAAGCCGACTCCTCCATAGGAGAGGATGGGGGAGAAAGGTCTAGCACCTGGTTGATGGACGTTATAAGGTCATTTACTATGGCGTCCCCTTCAGGTGTATCAAGATTGAGCGCAACATCAGGATCAGAGCCCTGAGCTGCGACCTCTACTTCATCCTCCCGAGAGTCCTCATGCTGAGACCCCGAACCGCGTGATGAAGTCGGGGAAGGTTCCCAGCGGGCCCGCTTAGCCTGTCTGAGGCCGCGGTCCGTGTCGGAGTTCTCACCGTGGGATCTCGGTGTTACCCCAGGAGCCCCTTGTTGTACCGACCCAGAGGGGCCTGGGAGCGATGAACTCACAGCGCCCTGGCCCTGTGTTACCGGTCTGGACTGCAAAGCTTCCAGTATCTTAGCAGACCCTCTGTCCATAGACTGGGCCATGGAATGTGAAAGCGACTCAGAGTTGCTCAGACAAACGTGCAAACTCTGTCCCTGCCATCTGTGCAGTGGAAACCGGTGGTACCACCTGAGCCGAGGGTCCCACCAGTGCCGGAGGCTCCGGCTGAGTGAGTGCCCCAGGGGCCAAGCATTGTATACAATGAGGGTAGGTGGAACCTGCAGGTAACATAGCCGCACAAGAGGTACAGGTTGCAAAATAAGCCTGTGCCTTGGCACTCTTACTCTTTGCGGACGACATGCTGTTGTCTCCTCTTAGAGTAATCAGTGAGGGTATATAGCCAAAAGCCAATAATGCTGCCGAATAGTGAAACGAAGGGAATTTTGTTACTTACCGTAAATTCCTTTTCTTCTAGCTCTTATTGGGAGACCCAGACGATTGGGGTATAGCTACTGCCTCCGGAGGCCACACAAAGCACTACACCAAAAAGTGCAAGGCCCCTCCCCTTCTGGCTATACCCCCCCCGTGGTATCACGGGTTCTCCAGTTTTAGTGCCAAAGCAAGAAGGAGGAAAGCCAATAACTGGTTTAAACAAATTAACTCCGAGTAACATCGGAGAACTGAAAAACCGTTCAACATGAACAACATGTGTACCCGCAAACAACAAAAAAATCCCGAAGGACAACAGGGCGGGTGCTGGGTCTCCCAATAAGAGCTAGAAGAAAAGGAATTTACGGTAAGTAACAAAATTCCCTTCTTCTTCAGCGCTCTATTGGGAGACCCAGACGATTGGGACGTCCAAAAGCTGTCCCTGGGTGGGTAAAGAAATACCTCATGTTAGAGCTGCAAAACAGCCCTCCCCTACGGGGGTGTCACTGCCGCCTGCAGGACTCTTCTACCTAAGCTGGCATCCGCCGAAGCGTAGGTATGCACCTGATAATGCTTGGTGAAAGTGTGCAGACTCGACCAGGTAGCTGCCTGGCACACTTGTTGAGCCGAAGCCTGGTGTCGTAATGCCCAGGACGCACCCACGGCTCTGGTTGAGTGGGCTTTTAGCCCTGAAGGAACCGGAAGCCCCGCAGAACGGTAGGCCTCTAGAATTGGTTCTTTGATCCATCGAGCCAGGGTGGCTTTAGAAGCCTGCAACCCCTTGCGCGGACCAGCGACAAGGACAAAAAGTGCATCGGAACGGCGCATGGGCGCCGTGCGGGAAATGTAGATTCTGAGTGCTCTCACCAGATCCAGCAAACGTAAGTCCTTTTCATACCGGTGAACCGGATGAGGACAAAAGGAAGGCAAGGATATATCCTGATTAAGATGAAACGAGGAGACGACCTTAGGGAGAAACTCCGGAATGGGGCGCAGCACTACCTTGTCCTGGTGGAACACCAGGAAGGGAGCCTTGGATGACAGAGCTGCCAGCTCCGACACTCGCCGAAGCAATGTGATCGCAACAAGAAACGCCACTTTCTGTGACAGGCGAGAAAAGGAAACTTCCTTCAGAGGCTCGAAAGGCGGCTTCTGGAGAGCAACTAGTACCCTGTTCAGATCCCATGGATCTAACGGCCGCCTGTACGGGGGCACAATATGACAGACCCCCTGCAGGAACGTGCGCACCTTAGGAAGACGTGCTAGACGCTTCTGAAAAAACACGGATAGTGCCGATACTTGCCCTTTAAGGGAGCTGAGCGACAAGCCCTTTTCTAACCCCGATTGCAGGAAAGAAAGAAAAGTGGGCAATGCAAATGGCCAGGGAGACACTCCCTGAGCGGAACACCAGGATAAGAAAATCTTCCACGTTCTGTGGTAGATCTTAGCAGACGTCGACTTTCTAGCCTGTCTCATTGTGGCTACAACTCCTTGGGATAATCCTGCAGACGCTAGGATCCAGGACTCAATGGCCACACAGTCAGGTTCAGGGCCGCAGAATTCTGATGGAAAAACGGCCCTTGGGACAGTAAGTCTGGTCGGTCTGGAAGTGACCACGGTCGGCCGACCGTGAGATGCCACAGATCCGGATACCACGATCTCCTCGGCCAGTCTGGGGCGACGAGTATGACGCGGCTGCAATCGGATCTGATCTTGCGTAAGACTCTGGGCAAGAGTGCCAGAGGCGGGAATACGTATGGGAGCCGGAACTGCGACCAATCTTGTACTAAGGCGTCTGCCGCCAGAGCTCTTTGATCGCGCGACCTCGCCATAAATGCCGGGACCTTGTTGTTGTGCCGGGACGCCATTAGGTCGACGTCCGGCACTCCCCAGCGGCGACAGATTTCCTGAAACGCGTCCGGGTGAAGGGACCATTCCCCTGCGTCCATGCCCTGGCGACTGAGGAAGTCTGCTTCCCAGTTTTCGACGCCTGGGATGTGAACCGCGGATATGGTGGATGCTGTGTCTTCCACCCACATTAGAATGCGCCGGACTTCTTGGAAGGCTTGCCGACTGCGCGTCCCTCCTTGGTGGTTGATGTATGCCACCGCTGTGGAGTTGTCCGACTGGATTCGGATCTGCTTTCCTTCCAGCCACTGTTGGAAGGCTAGTAGGGCAAGATACACTGCCCTGATTTCCAGAACATTGATCTGAAGGGTGGACTCCTGCGGAGTCCACGTTACCTGAGTCCTGTGGTGGAGAAAAACTGCTCCCCACCCTGACAGACTCGCATCTGTCGTGACCACTGCCCAGGATGGGGGCAGGAAGGATCTTCCCTGAGACAATGAGGTGAGAAGGAGCCACCATTGTAGCGAGTCCTTGGCCGTCTAGCATTCAGGCTGAGTTGGCATGTCTCTTGAGAGGGTGCCTTGACCAGTAGATCGTCTAGGTAAGGGATCACCGAGTGTCCCTGAGAGTGCAAGACTGCTACCACTGCCGCCATGACCTTGGTGAAGACCCGTGGGGCTGTCGCCAGACCGAATGGCAGAGCTACGAACTGAAGATGGTCGTCTCCTATCACAAAACGTAGAAAACGTTGATGTTCTGTAGCAATTGGCACGTGGAGATAAGCATCTTTGATGTCTATTGAGGCAAGGAAGTCTCCTCGAGACATTGAGGCAATGACAGATCGTAGGGTTTCCATCCGGAACCGCCTGGCGTGCACATGTTTGTTGAGCAGTTTTAGGTCCAGAACAGGACGGAATGAGCCGTCCTTTTTTGGAACCACAAAGAGATTGGAGTAAAACCCTCGACCCTGTTCCTGAGGAGGGACAGGGATCACTACTCCTTCCGCTCTTAGGGAGTCCACCGCCTGCCGCAGAGCATCTGCTCGGTCTGGATGTGGGGAGGTTCTGAAGAATCGGGCTGGAGGACGAGAACTGAACTCGATTCTGTACCCGCGAGACAAAATGTCTGTCACCCACCGGTCCTTGACCTGTGACAGCCAAATGTCGCAAAAGCGGGAGAGCCTGCCCCCGACCGGAGATTCGGCGGGAGGGGGCTGGAAGTCATGAGGTAGCCGCTTTGGAAGCGGTTCCTCCATTTGCTTTCTTGGGGCGTGCGTGAGCCCGCCAGGAATCTGAGTTTCTTTGCGTCCTCTGAGACCCTTTGGACGAGGTAAATGGTGTCTTGCCCGAACCTCGAAAGGACTGAAACCTCTGCTGCCACTTTTTCTGCTGAGGTTTGCTTGTTCTGGGCTGGGGTAAAGAAGAGTCTTTACCCTTGGACTGCTTAATGATGTCAGCCAATGGCTCGCCAAACAGTCTATCTCTAGATAAAGGCAAGCTGGTTAAACATTTTTTGGAACCAGCATCTGCCTTCCAGTCCCTTAACCACAAGGCTCTGCGCAAAACTACCGAATTGGCGGACGCCATTGAGGTGCGGCTGGTAGATTCTAGGACCGCATTGATAGCGTAAGACGCAAACGCAGACATCTGCGAGGTAAGGGACGCCACTTGTGGCACTGCTGGATGTATGATAGCATCCACTTTTGCTAAACCAGCTGAAATAGCCTGGAGAGCCCATACGGCTGCGAATGCCGGAGCAAACGACGCGCCGATAGCTTCATAGACAGATTTTAACCAAAGGTCCATCTGTCTGTCATTGGCATCTTTAAGTGAAGCGCCATCCTCCACTGCAACTATGGATCTAGCTGCAAGTTTGGAAATCGGGGGGTCTACCTTTGGACACTGGGTCCAGCGCTTGACCACATCAGGGGGGAAAGGATAACGTGTATCCCTAGAACGTTTAGAGAAACGTCTTTCTGGGTGAGCGTCGTGTTTCTGGATTGATTCTCTGAAGTCAGAGTGATCCAACAAAGCACTCAATTTACGCTTGGGATAGAGGAAACGAAACTTCTCCTGCTCTGCAGCTGCCTCTTCTGCTGAAGGGGCTGGGGGAGAAATATCTAACAGCCTATTGATGGCTGAGATGAGGTCGTTTACCATGGCGTCCCCATCAGGGGTATCCAGGTTGAGAGGGGTTCCAGGAGTGGATTCCTGATCACTCTCTTCAGACACCTCACAGGGAGACTGATTTGAGGGTCTTTCCCAGCGAGCTCGCTTAGGGTGGCTGGGGCTATCATCTGAGTCATAATCCTCAGCTTGTGAAGCCGGGGACCCCCTTGTAGTCTGGATTGGATCCAGCTGAGGGGGGCCAGAGGACAGAGACCTCGCCGAGTCCAAAGACTGAGCCCCAGACATGGATTGCAAAGTTTCAAGGATTTTTGTCATAGTCACAGACATTCTATCAGCAAAAACTGCAAAGTCTGTCCCTGGCGCCGGGGCAGAACTTACAAGCGTCTCAGCCTGGGTCACTACCTCTCCGGACTCCGGCTGGCGAAGCAGCACCGGATCGGAGCATTGCACACAATGGGGGTCATCGGAGCCTGCTGGTAGAGCAGCCCCACATGCAGCACACGCAGTGTACACAGCCCTAGCCTTGGCAGCCTTGCGTTTTGTGGATGACATGTTGCTGCTTCCTCAGAGCGATCTGGGTATCCAGCCAGGAAGCGACCTCACAGTGCAAGAAATAAATAAATATATATATCTGGTGACACAGTACACCAATACACACTGAGGCACTAGAGGGGCCAGCTGAAATGCCGCTTACCGCCCGCTTAAGAGCGGGTGTGTGGTCGCCAAAAGCCCCCTAGTCCAGGTCTCCCAGAGCCTTGACTTGTCCCTGATTGTACTCCTGCTCCATATCCATCAGGTTCAACTGGGTCTGTGGATGGAGCCCGGCGTCAGAGCTTAGAGGCCGGCAGGATCCCACTTCCACAGAGCCCTACAAGGGGATGTGGAAGGAAAGCAGCATGTGGGGCTCCAGCCCCTGTACCAGCAATAGGTACCTCAACCGTACAACACCATCCACGGGTGAGACGGGAGCATGCTGGGGGCCCTATATGGGCCCTCTTTTCTTCCATCCGAAATAGTCAGCAGCTACTGCTGACTAAAATCTGTGGAGCTATGTATGGATGTCTGACCTCCTTCGCACAAAGCTTGAAAACTGGAGAACCCGTGATACCACGGGGGGGTATAGCCAGAAGGGGAGGGGCCTTGCACTTTTTGGTGTAGTGCTTTGTGTGGCCTCCGGAGGCAGTAGCTATACCCCAATCGTCTGGGTCTCCCAATAGAGCGCTGAAGAAATATACTAACATGTGTGTATACGTGTGTGTATACGTGTGTGTATACGTGTGTGTATACGTGTGTGTATACGTGTGTGTATACGTTAGTATATGTTTGTATATGTTTCACTATTCGGCAGCATTATTGGCTTTTGGCTATATACCCTCACTGATTACTCTAAGAGGAGACAACAGCATGTCGTCCGCAAAGAGTAAGAGTGCCAAGGCACAGGCTTATTTTGTATATATATATATATATACACCTCGGCACCCAAGGGGGGCCAGCACCTGATTGGGAAACTGGTGCCCCACAGTGTTCAGTGAGGGGGAGGAGGATACCAAAGTATGCTCCAGCCCTCACTGCCGACGTCCAGTCGGCTGTCCCGTCGTTACCCCTGACTGGCAGGCCCGGGAACGGGAGTACATGGTACTAGGCCGCAAGAGCCGGGGACTAAAGTTAAAAACGCGGCCGGCAAACAGGCGCGGTAGTCCCGGTCTCACAAACCGCACAGCAACCGCTGCGGCGTTTGTAATACAGTTGCTGCATGCCCCGTCTCAAAGGGGACACAGAGTACCTTATGGATGCAGGGCTCTGTCCCTGACGATGTCCAGTCTCCTGTCCGTCAGAATCCCCCAGGGGCTGCGGATGGAGCCCGGTCCCAGTGCATGGTGACCGGTTAGGATCCCCCTCTCCCAGAGCTGCAGAGCACATTCTGAGATCCTCCACCGGCAGAATTATAACAATGGCTGCCGGCGATCCGAGGGGAGGAGGGAGCCGTGGGCGGTAACCACAAAAGTGCGGGAATCTGCGCCCCATAGTGATCAGTGAGGGGGGAGGAGGACAGCGAAGTGTGCTCCAGCCCTCACTGTCGGCGTCATACCGACCGTCCCGCCCTTCCCCCTGACTGGCAGGTCCAGGGGCGGGAGTTTAATACACTAGGCCGCAAAAGCCGGGGACTAAAGTAAAAACCGCGGCCGGCAAACAGGCAAGGTCGGCGCGGTAGTCCCGGGCAAAAATCCACACCGCAGTCGCTGCAGCGTCTGAGGCCAAGGTGCTTCATGCACCGTCCCAAAGGGGACACAGAGTACCTGTAGATGCAGGGTCCTTCCCTGACGATACTCAGTCTCCTGCCCAGCAGATTCCCCCAGGGGCTGCGGAGGGAGCCCGGTCACAGTGGCTGGATGACCGGTTAGGATCCCACTTCACCCAGAGCCCCTAAGGGATGGGGAAGGAAAACGGCATGTGGCTCCTGCCTGTGTACCCGCAATGGGTACCTCAACCTTAACAGCACCGCCGACTCAGTGGGGTGAGAAGGGAGCATGCCGGGGGCCCTGTTAGGGGCCCTCTTTTCTTCCATCCGATATAATCAGCAGCTGCTGCTGACTAAAATGTGGAGCATTGTGTGCATGTGTGCCTCCTTCAACACAAAGCATAAAACTGATGGGCCCGTGATGCACGGGAGGGTGTATAGGCAGAGGGGAGGAGTTACACTTTTTAAAGTGTAATACTTTGTGTGGCCTCCGGAGGCAGTAGCTATACACCCAATTGTCTGGGTCTCCCAATGGAGCGACAAAGAAAAGGAATTTACGGTAAGTAAACAAAATTCCCTTCTTTGTCGCTCCATTGGGAGACCCAGACAATTGGGACGTCCAAAAGCAGTCCCTGGGTGGGTAAAAGAATACCTCGATAAAAAAAGGGCCGAAAACGACCCCCTCTTACAAGTGGGCAACCGCCGCCTGAAGGACTCGCCTACCTAGACTAGCGTCTGCCGAAGCATAGGTATGCACCTGATAGTGTTTCGTGAAAGTGTGCAGACTAGACCAGGTAGCTGCCTGACACACCTGCTGAGCCGTCGCCCGGTGCCGCAAAGCCCAGGACACACCTACGGCTCTGGTAGAATGGGCTTTCAGCCCCAAAGGAAGCGGAAGCCCAGAAGAACGGTAGGCTTCAAGAATCGGTTCCTTGATCCACCGAGCCAAGGTTGACTTGGAAGCCTGCGAACCCTTACGCTGGCCAGCGACAAGGACAAAGAGCGCATCTGAACGGCGCAGGGGCGCCGTGCGAGACACGTAGAGACGGAGTGCTCTCACCAGATCTAACGAGTGCAAATCCTTTTCACACTGGTGAACTGGATGAGGGAAAAATGAAGGTAAGGAGATATCCTGATTGAGATGAAAAGGGGATACCACCTTAGGGAGAAATTCCGGGACCGGACGCAGAACCACCTTATCTTGGTGAAAAACCAGGAAGGGGGCTTTGCATGACAGCGCTGCCAGCTCCGACACTCTACGGAGCGATGTAACTGCCACTAGAAATGCCACCTTCTGCGAAAGACGTGATAAAGAGACATCCCGCAGCGGCTCGAAAGGTGGTTTCTGAAGAGCCGTTAGCACCCTGTTAAGATCCCAGGGTTCCAGCGGACGCTTGTAAGGTGGGACTATGTGGCAAACTCCTTGCAGGAACGTGCGGACCTGCGGAAGCCTGGCTAGACGCTTTTGAAAAAATACGGATAGCGCCGATACTTGTCCCTTGAGAGAGCCGAGAGACAAACCCTTGTCCATTCCAGATTGAAGGAATGAAAGAAAAATGGGTAAGGCAAAGGGCCAGGGGGTAAAACCCCTATCAGAGCACCAGGATAAGAAGATCCTCCAAGACCTGTGATAGATCTTGGCGGACGTTGGTTTCCTGGCCTGTCTCATAGTGGCAATGACATCTTGAGATAACCCTGAGGACGCTAGGAGCCAGGACTCAATGGCCACACAGTCAGGTTGAGGGCCGCAGAATTCAGATGGAAAAACGGCCCTTGAGACAGCAAGTCTGGACGGTCTGGGAGCGCCCACGGTTGACCCACCGTGAGGTGCCACAGATCCGGGTACCACGACCGCCTCGGCCAATCTGGGGCGACGAGAATGGCGCGCCGACAGTCGGACCTGATTTTGCGCAGCACTCTGGGCAGCATCGCCAAAGGAGGAAATACATAGGGCAGTCGAAACTGCGACCAATCCTGAACTAATGCGTCCGCCGCCAGAGCTCTGATCTTGAGACCGGGCCATGAATGCCGGGACCTTGTTGTTGTGCCGTGACGCCATGAGATCGACGTCCGGCGTTCCCCAGCGGCGACAGATCTCTCGAAACACGTCTGGGTGCAGAGACCATTCCCCCGCGTCCATGCCCTGTCGGCTGAGAAAATCTGCTTCCCAGTTTTCTACGCCCGGGATGTGAACTGCGGAGATTGTGGAAGCTGTGGCTTCCACCCACTGCAGAATTCGTCGGACTTCCTGGAAGGCTTGACGACTGCGAGTGCCGCCCTGGTGGTTGATGTATGCGAAGGCAGTGGCGTTGTCCGACTGAATCCAGATCTGCCTGCCCTCCAGCCACCGATGGAAGGCCAATAGGGCTAGATACACTGCCCTTATCTCCAGAATATTGATCTGAAGGGATGACTATCGGGAGTCCAGGTTCCCTGAGCCCTGTGGTGGAGAAAAACCGCCCCCCACCCTGACAGGCTCGCGTCCGTCGTGACCACAGCCCAGGTTGGGGGTAGGAAGGATTTTCCCTGCGATAGAGAGTTGGGAAGGAGCCACCACTGAAGTGACGTCTTGGTTGCAAGGGAAAGAGACGTTCCTGTTGAGTGAAGTCGACCTCCTGTCCCATTTGCGGAGAATGTCCCACTGGAGTGGCCGCAGATGGAATTGCGCGAAGGGCACTGCCTCCATCGCTGCCACCATCTTCCCCAGGAAGTGCATGAGGCGCCTCAAGGGGTGTGACTGACCCCGAAGGAGAGAGTGCACCCCTGTCTGCAGCGAAAGCTGTTTGTCCAGCGGTAGCATGACTACTGCTGACTGAGTATTAAACTCCATCCCAAGGTACGTCAGTGATTGGGTCGGTGTCAACTTGGATTTTGGGAAGTTGATGATCCACCCGAACTGCTGGAGAGTCGCCAGAGCGACGGAAAGGCTGTTTTGACACGCCATCTGAGAGGGTGCCCTGACCAGAAGATCGTCTAAGTAGGGAATCACCGAGTGACCCTGAGAGTGTAGGACCGCCACAACAGATGCCATGACCTTGGTGAAAACCCGTGGGGCTGTCGCCAGGCCGAAAGGCAATGCCACGAACTGAAGGTGTTCGTCCCCGATGGCGAAACGCAAAAAGCGTTGATGTTCGGGTGCGATCGGCACATGGAGATAAGCATCCTTGATGTCGATCGATGCTAGGAAGTCTCCTTGTGACATCGAAGCGATGACAGAGCGGAGAGATTCCATCCGAAAACGTCTGGTGCTCACATGTCTGTTGAGCAGTTTGAGGTCCAGGACGGGACGGAATGAACCGTCCTTCTTTGGCACCACGAACAAGTTGGAGTAAAAGCCGCGACCATGTTCCTGGAGGGGAACAGGTATCACAACTCCTTCTGTCTTCAGAGCGTTCACCGCCTGAAAAAGTGCATCGGCTCGCTCGGGGGGGCGGAGATGTTCTGAAGAAACGAGTCTGAGGACGAGAGCTGAACTCTATCCTGTAACCGTGAGACAGAATGTCTCTCACCCATCGGTCTTGAACATGTGGCCACCAGGCGTCACAAAAGCGGGAGAGCCTGCCACCGACCGAGGATGCGGTTCGGGGATGCCGAAAGTCATGAGGAGGCCGCCTTGGAAGCAGTGCCTCCTGCGGCCTTTTGGGCGCGTGACTTGGACCGCCACGCATAGGAGTTCCTCTGGCCTTTCTCCGGCCTGCTGGACGAAGAGGATTGGGACTTGGTGGAGGGACGAAAGGACCGAAACCTCGATTGTATTTTCCGTTGCTGATGTCTCTCTGGTTTGGACTGGGGTAAGGAGGAGTCCTTTCCCTTGGATTCCTTAATAATTTCATCCAATCGTTCGCCAAACAAGCGGTCGCCAGCAAACGGCAAACCGGTTATGAACCTCTTGGAAGCCGAGTCTGCCTTCCATTCGCGCAGCCACATGGCCCTGCGGACTGCCACAGAGTTAGCGGATGCCACCGCTGTACGGCTAGCAGAGTCTAAAACTGCGTTCATGGCGTAGGAAGAAAAAGCTGACGCCTGAGAAGTCAAAGACGCAACCTGCGGAGCAGAATTACGTGTGACCGCATTGATCTCAGCCAGACAAGCTGAGATAGCTTGTAGTGCCCACACGGCTGCAAAAGCCGGGGCAAAAGACGCGCCCGTGGCTTCATAGATGGATTTCACCAGGAGCTCTGCCTGTCAGTGGCATCCTTTAGCGATGATCCATCTGCAACCGATACCACAGATCTAGCCGCCAATCTAGAAACTGGGGGATCCACCTTGGGACATTGAGCCCAACCCTTGACAACGTCAGAGGGAAAGGGGTAACGTGTGTCAGTAAGGCGCTTAGTAAAGCGCTTGTCCGGAACCGCTCTGGGCTTCTGGACAGCATCTCTGAAGTTAGAGTGATCGAAAAACGCACTCCGTGTACGTTTAGGGAACCGAAACTGGTGTTTCTCCTGCTGAGAAGTCGACTCCTCTACAGGTGGCGGCGGGGGAGAGATAGCTAACACCTGGTTGATGGACGAGATAAGGTCATTTACTTACTATGGCGTCCCCTTCAGGTGTATCACGATTGAGAGCAACGTCAGTGTCAGAGCACTGAGCTGTGACGTCCACCTCGTCCTCCAGAGAGTCCTCACGCTGGGAACCCGAGCAGCGTGAAGAAGTCGGGGAAGATTCCCAGCAGGCCCGCTTAGCCGGTCTGGGACTGTGGTCCGGGCCGGAGTCCTCCACGTGAGACCTAGGGCCCCCCCTGTGACCGTGCTGCGGCGCGGACAGAGAGGGGCCTGGAGGCGACGATCCAACAGGGGCCGGGGCCTGTGTAAGGACCGGTCTGGACTGCAAAGCTTCTAGCAGCTTGGCAGACCATTTGTCCATAGACTGAGCCATGGATTGTGAAAGTGACTCAGCGAGTTTTTCAGCAAAAACTGCAAACTCTGTCCCTGCCGCCTGGACAGGGGGAGCAAGGGGTTCTACCTGAGCCGAGAGGCCCACTAGTGACCGAGGCTCGGGTTGAGGAAGCACAACAGGGGTTGAGCATTGCTCACAGTGAGGGTAGGTGGAACCCGCAGGTAACTTAGCTGCACAAGAGGCACAGGTCGCAAAATAACCCTGTGCCTTGGCACCCTTGCTCCTTGTGGACGACATGCTGTTGTCTCCTAGGAGAGTGATCACTGAGGGTATATGGGAAGGGTATACAGCCCGACCGAACAGAAATATATAACTATATTTTATAGTATCTATTCCGGCACCCTAAGGGGACCAGCACCGGGTGACCGGTGTGGCTTACCGACCGCTAAAAAGCGGAGTGTGTGTCCTCCAGATTCCCTGCCTTAGGTCTCCCAGCGTTGCAGAGCTCTTTCCAGGAATCCTCCACAGGCAGAATGCCAAGGAAATGGCTGCCGGAGCTCTCAGGGGAGGAGTGGAGCCGTGGGCGGCGTTAGAAAAGTGCGGGAATCTGGAGTCCCCACAGTGATCAGTGAGGGGGGGGAGGAAACATACAGGATGTTCCAGCCCTCACAGCAGACGTCAGGCCGGCCGTCCCGCCCTTACCCCTGATAGACAGGCCCGGGGGCGGGAGTTTTGCTACTAGGCCGCAATTGAAGCCGGGGACTAAATTTAAGACCGCGGCCGACAAACAGGCGCGGTCGGCGCGGAAGTCCGCCGGCCGTCACAAATAAGCAGCTGCTGCAGCGTCCGGGATGAAGGCGCTCCATGCACATCCCCCATGGGGATACAGAGTACCTTAGTGATGCAGGGCCCGGTCCCTGAGAATAAACAAACTCCTGTCCGACAGATTCCCACAGGGGCTGTGGAGGGAGCACGGTCCCAGTGAATGGATGACCGGTCAGGATCCCACTTCTCCCAGAGCCGCTAAGGGATGGTGAAGGAGACGGCATGAGGCTCCGGCCTTTGTACCCGCAATGGGTACCTCAACCTTAACAGCACCGCCGACTTAGTGGGGTGAGAAGGGAACATGCCGGGGGCCCCACTTTTCTTCCAACCGATATACTAATCTGAGAATGCATGAGTGGATGTGTGCCTCCTTCCACACAAAGCATAAAACTGAGGAGCCCGTGATGCACGGGAGGGTGTATAGGCAGAGGGGAGGGGTTACACTTTTTAAAGTGTAATACTTTGTGTGGCCTCCGGAGGCAGAAGCTATACACCCAATTGTCTGGGTCTCCCAATGGAGCGACAAAGAAAAAAAAGCTTTAGGCAAAATGATGAAATCTGCAAAACTCACAACAGCAAAGACTACTCGAGGACAGAAGGCGATAAAATACATTGCAGATATTGCCAGTCTGAACACAGACATCACAGCTCTATGGAGGAATGAAAATAAGCCTGGAACATGTGCTTTACCCAATCAATGTTCAGCTGTCAATCTGCAATTATAATTTTACAGCAAGATACGCCATCTTATGTAAAGGGCAGGATATTACATTAAGAAAGCGCAGCACAATTATACTTATGGGCAACAGTACAATACTTGGTCCCTTTAATATTCTGCCCTGACATACCGTAAATATATGTCTTGAAACTATAGGATTTCCTTATGTGCGGTTTTAACAATCTATTTAAAATTCATCATATTGCTGCAGATCTCCCGAAAAAGAATTTTGTTTACTTACCGTAAATTCTTTTTCTTATAGTTCCGTATTGGGAGACCCAGACCATGGGTGTATAACTTCTGCCTCCGGAGGACACACAAAGTACTACACTAAAAAGTGTAGCTCCTCCCTCCTAGCACATACACCCCCTGGATAACGAGATCTAGCCAGTTTAGTGCAAAAGCTGAAGGAGAATAGCCACCCACAGGTAAAGGCAGAGCAAGAACCGGAACAACCGGAGCCTCTGTCTACAACAACAGCCGGTGATAACACGCGGAACAAGAAAACTGCCAACAGGCAACAGGGAGGGTGCTGGGTTTCCCAATACGGAACTATAAGAAAAAGAATTTACGGTAAGTAAACAAAATTCTCTTTCTTTGGGACGTCTCAAAGCAGTCCATGGGTGGGAATAAACAGAAAACTGAGAAGTAGGCGGAGCCTAACTTCACAAATGGGCGACAGCCGCCTGAAGGATGCGTCTGCCCAAACTCGCATCTGCCGAAGCATGAGCATGCACTTGGTAGTGCCTTGAAAAAGGTATGCAGGCTAGCCAAGTGGCAGCCTGACAGACCTGTTGAGCCGTAGCCTGGTGCCTGAAAGTCCAAGTGGCACCGACAGCTCTGGTCGAGTGTGCCTTGATCCCCGGCGGGTACACTGGTAGGCATCGGATATGGCCGACCTACACATAGATCCGGAGCGCCCGCACCAGATCCAGAGTATGCAACGCTTTTTCAAAGCGATGAACAGGAGCCGGACAAAAAGGAAGGCAGGGAAATGTCCTGGTTAAGGTGGAAAGGAGAAACCACCTTAGGGAGAAAATCTGGAGTCGGACGGAGAACCACCTTGTCTTGATGAAAAACCAAAAAAAGGTGACTCCGAAGAGAGCGCAGCCAAATCAGAGACTCTGAGGGAAGTTATGGCCACTAGAAAGACCACTTTCTGTGAAAGACAAAACAAAGAAACCTCCCTAAGAGGCTCAAAGGGGGGTTTCTACAAGGCCGTGAGGACCAGATTGAGGTCCCAGGGATCCAAGGGCCACCGGTAAGGCGGAATGATGTGAGACGCGCCCTGCATGAAGGTGCGCACCTGAGCCAGCCGGGCGATACGCCGCTGGTACAGCACTGACAGAGCCGAGACTTGTCCCTTGAGGGAATTGAGGGATAGGCCTAGCTGCAGACCGGACTGTAGAAAAGACAGAATGGTCGGCAAGGAAAAAAGCCAAGGAGCATAGCCGGAAAAGCGACACCAGGACAGGAAAATTCTCCAGGTCCTGTGATAGATTTTGGCCGAGGAAGACTTCCGAGCCCGAGTCATAGTGGAGATGACTTCAGGAGGAATATCAGAGACCGTCAAGATCTAGGACTCAAGAGCCACGCCGTCAATCTGAGAGCCGCAGAATTCTGGCGGAAAAACGGACCTTGTGAGAGAAGGTCTGGACGGTCCGGAAGATGCCACGGCACCTCTACGGACAGATGGAGCAGGTCTGGGTACCAAACTCAAAAGGAAAGCTCTGCGTCACTGATTAGTAGGTGCTCTAGGGTAAAATATGTCCATAGAAAGAAGATAACCCCGGCACACTACAACTCCCAGAAAAAGGCAACATGCAAATTTTGTATGCAAAAAAATTTTTTTATTAATACAGTAACCTCTTGGGTGTTATTCGGAAAAAATGAATATGGTCCAACATACATGGACGTTTCGGCCACAGGCCTTCGTCAACATGGACTTATCGTGCAAACTCAAATGCATGTAGACACTCAATTTTAAGAGGCTAGTAGTATTGGGGATGAACCAAATCTCCTATGTGTTTTACTGAGTAGGTTCATATATCCCCAATCTAGGCAACAATAATCATCAGGTGTACTATTAGCACAGGAATTCTGTGCAGGGTATATTGGTGAATGTGCTATCTAGACAGGCCCTATATGTAAGACGCCAAAAAAGCTGAACAGCGTGCGTTGAGTCAGATAGCACAAGCACGTAATCTTAAGGTAACGTTTGAATTGAATCCTGTCTCCAAATGGATGGAACTATAATGTCCTGCAAAGTGGGAGGATTGGAACCGGTAGCACCGGAGGTGTAAAATATCAGGACTGAACCGTCGCTGGCGTGCGTTCTGTGTAAGGACTGCTGCAGGACATTATAGTTCCATCCATTTGGAGACAGGATTCAATTCAAACGTTACCTTAAGATTACGTGCTTGTGCTATCTGACTCAACGCACGCTGTTCAGCTTTTTTGGCGTCTTACATATAGGGCCTGTCTAGATAGCACATTCACCAATATACCCTGCACAGAATTCCTGTGCTAATAGTACACCTGATGATTATTGTTGCCTAGATTGGGGATATATGAACCTACTCAGTAAAACACATAGGAGATTTGGTTCATCCCCAATACTACTAGCCTCTTAAAATTGAGTGTCTACATGCATTTGAGTTTGCACGATAAGTCCATGTTGACGAAGGCCTGTGGCCGAAACGTCCATGTATGTTGGACCATATTCATTTTTTCCGAATAACACCCAAGAGGTTACTGTATTAATAAAAAATTTTTTTTGCATACAAAATTTGCATGTTGCCTTTTTCTGGGAGTTGTAGTGTGCCGGGGTTATCTTCTTTCTATGGGTACCAAACTCGACTGGGCCAGTCCGGTGCAATGAGGATTACCCGACGGCCCTCCATTCTGATCTCGCGCAGAACTCTGGGCAAGAGAGCTAGAGGGGGAAACACGTAGGACAGACTAAACTGGGACCAATCTTGAACCAGAGCGTTCGCTGCAAGGGCCTGAGGATCGTGGGAGCGAGCCATGTAAACCGGAACCTTGTTGGTGTGCCGGGATGCCATTAGATCCACTTCCGGAGTGCCCCACTTGCGGCAGATTGACTGAAACTGCCGATGCAGGGACCACTCGCCACTGTCCACGGTTTGACGGCTGAGAATCTGCCTCCCAGTTTTCCACGCCTGGGATGTGGACTGCGGATATGGTGGACTTGGAGTCCTCCGTCCATTGAAGGATGTGTTGAACCTCCAACATTGCCAGGCGGCTGCGTGTCCCGCCTTGGTGATTGATGTAGGCAACCGCGGTCGCGTTGTCTGACTGGACTCTGATGTGCTTGCCCGCTAAAAAGTGGTGAAAGGCTAGGAGAGCCAGAAGCACAGCTCTGGTTTCCAGCACATTGATCGAGAGGGCTGACTCAGACGGAGTCCAAGTGCCCTGTGCTTGGTGGTGGAGACATACCGCTCCCCAGCCAGAAAGACTGGCATCCGTGGTGAGGATCACCCAGGACGGGGCCAGGAAGGAGCGTCCCTGAGACAGAGAGGTGCCGAAGCCACCACTGAAGGGAGCCCCTGGTCTGTGGCGACAGAGCCACTAGCCTGTGCAAGGAGGAAGTCCGCTTGTCCCAACAGCGGAGAATATCCAGCTGCAGAGGACGCAGATGGAACTGGGCAAAAGGAACAGCCTCCATTGACGCCACCATCTGACCCAGCACCTGCATCAGGTGCCTGATGGAATGACGGCGGGGCCTAGACAGAGAGCGCACCGCCAGATGGAGGGACTGCTGTTTGACTAAGGGCAGCTTCACAAGTGCCGGCAGAGTCTCGAACTGCATCCCTAGTACGTGAGCCTCTGGGTCGGAGTCAGAGTGGATTTGGGCAGATTGACCAGCCACCCGAATTGGGTTAGAGTGGCGAGAGTGAGCGAGACACTCCGCTGAACAGACTGCGCTGGATGAAGACTTGACAAGAAGGTCGTCCAGGTAAGGAATCACTGCCAACCCCTGGAGGTGCAGAACCGCAACCACTGCTGCCATGACCTTGGTGAATACTCGAGGGGCCGTGGCTAACCCGAAGGGAAGAGCCACGAATTGGAAATGTTCCTCTCAGATTGCAAAACGTAGCCAACGCTGGTGAGAAACTGCAATTGGCACATGCAGATAGCCATCTCTGATGTCGATGGATGCAAGGAAATCCCCTTGGGTCATTGAGGCAATGACTGATCGCAGAGATTCCATGCGAAAATGCCGCACCTGAACATGCTTGTTGAGAAGCTTGAGATCCAGGATGGGCCGGAAGGAACCGTCCTTTTTGGGGACTAGGAAGAGATTTGAATAGAAACCTCTGAACCGTTCCCTGGCAGGAACCGGTACAATTACTCCGTTGGCCTGCAAGGAGGCCTGAGAGAAGGCGACGGCCTTGGAGCAGGGGGGAGTTGACAGAAAAAAATCTGTTTGGCGGGCTGGAAGAGAATTCTATCCTGTAGCCGTGGGAGATGATATCCCGCACCCACTGATCGGAGACGTGTTGAAACCACGCGTTGCCAAAGTGGGAGAGCCTGCCACCGACTAAGGACGTTGCTGGTGCGGACAGATAGTCAAGAGGAGGCTGCCTTGGTGGCAGCAGCTCCTGCGGTCTTCTGTGGACGCGCCTTTGTGCGCCAGTTGGATTTTTGGTCCTTGGCTGAGTTAGAGGACGAGGCCGAGGGCTTAGAGGACGACCAGTTGGAGGAACGAAAGGAACGAAACCTCGACTGGTTCCTACCCTGGACAGGTTTCCTGGTTTTGGTTTGTGGCATGGAAGTACTCTTCCCGCCAGTAGCTTCCTTAATAATTTCATCC
This sequence comes from Anomaloglossus baeobatrachus, assembly GCF_048569485.1. Classification (NCBI taxonomy): domain Eukaryota; kingdom Metazoa; phylum Chordata; class Amphibia; order Anura; family Aromobatidae; genus Anomaloglossus; species Anomaloglossus baeobatrachus. The sequence goes on along the minus strand of NC_134360.1, from coordinate 203,514,150 downwards.
AGTTGTTCACCGAATAGCCTGGACCCAGCAAAAGGGAGCCCAGCCAGGTACTTCTTTGAAGAAGCATCTGCCTTCCACTCTCGAAGCCACAAGATCCTGTGGATAGCGAGGGAATTAGCCGAAGCCACCGCAGTGCGGTGAAAAGCCTCCAGCATGGCAGACATGGCATAGGATGAAAAAGCGGAAGCTTGGGAAGTTAAGGCAACCATTTCGGGCATAGATTCCCTGGCGAGGGAATGCATCTCCTCCAAGGAAGCAGAGATGGCTTTGAGAGCCCACACTGCTGCAAAAGATGGGGAGAACGAGGCCCCTGCCGCCTCATATACAGATTTGGCCAGAAGGTCAACCTGGCGGTCAGTGGAATCCTTAAGAGATGCCATCAGCCACTGATACAACGGTCCGGGCTGAGAGTCTAGACACCGGGGTGTCTACCTTTGGTGAATGAGCCCACTGCTTGAC